>NC_071284.1:32876046-32896046 GCF_001660625.3 Ictalurus punctatus
CTATAATTTTATTTGCCAATCTAGGGCTGGTGTTTTTTCCCCTTAATTCTACGTATTTTGTCTTCTGTGTATTGCGTTTTCAACCTCCACCGTGAAAGGCATAACAATATGCCTTAAATAAAATAAATCAGATCCTCAAACACCTTGACTTAATGTCTAACGCACGATATACATATTACCAGTTAGGTTTCCCTGACACACCTGGCCTTTAGAAAATAAAGTGTGTAGAATTCTGTGTTCATGGTGTTTGATTAATCGCTTTATATAAGATCCGTTAAGCCAAATTTGCCAAGTGTCATAGTGTGTAGTAAAGTCGCAAAGTAATGATAAATCCTACATGACTACTCACGGCCTTCTACAGGTGGCTGTAATAAACCTCGGCAGATATTTTACGTACAGCTGTTAGAATATGACAAATCCGCCAAATATTACAAAATGACTGAATTCATCAACCTACAAAAACTTTCCGGTCTGTCTGGAGATACCGCGTGTCTGATCTGAGTGGAGTCTGGTGGAGAATTTGATTGGGTTTACAGTGTAAAAAAAACCAAAAAACTTGAGATAACTCATAACGGTGTGTGGAGTGTGAGGAGCCACGTGGAGTTTGTTACAGAACGAGGCTTAAATGCGTGAGGTTGAGAACAGTGAGCTTGGACATGTGATATGCAGCATGTGCACACTTAAAGTTTTAACTGAAGGAAATAATATATATTTTTAAGACATACTGTATGCGTGAAACTAGTTACTCATGACTCCCACGTGACTCCACATGCCAAAGTGTTCCCGGGCAAGACACTGAACCCCAAGTTGCTCCCGATGGCAAGTTAGTGCCTTGCATGGCGCCTTGCATTATCCTCACATACTGAGAATTTGGACATACAATACCGCCCCTCTGGCATTCTGCTTTTCGCCTACTATATAGCAGGTAAGTATGCGGTTTCGGACGCAGCCATTGTTAACTTGTTGAAAATTTTTGTGTTTGTGATGACGTCGAAGGCACATCACGACGCTAACATGGCGGATGTAGTATGTCCAGGATTGTAGTCATGATACACACACATACTCATTAGTAGGTACTGTTTCAACAGCAATACACTGAGTACCGTCATAGGACGCAATTTAGGACGCAGCCCAACATTCCGGGCCGGAAGTCAGGTTTCCAAACTGTTTTTGTTATTCATCTTTGTAATACACTTGTTCTGAGGCAACACTTTAAATAAACTATTGATCATCCATCCATCCATCTTCTATACCACTTTATCCTTTTCAGGGTCATGGGGAACCTGGAGTCTATCCCAGGAAGCATCGGGCACAAGGCGGGGTACACCCTGGACAGGGTGCCAATCCATCGCAGGGCACACTCACATACACACTCACACACCCATTCATACACTACGGACACTTTGGACACGCCGATCAGCCTACCGTGCATGTCTTTGGACTGGGGGAGGAAACCGGAGTACCCGGAGGAAACCCCCGCAGCAAGGGGAGTACATGCAAACTCCACACACACAGGGCCACGGTGGGAATCGAACCCCCGTCCCTGGAGGTGTGAGGCGAACGTGCTATATTTGTATTAGTAAGAAGTGAAAGAATATTGACTTATTGCACCTTTAAGAATCAAAATCAGCTCCAAACCACAGAACAGGGGCAGAAAACAAAAACTACACTCGCGCTGTCACTACACACACAAACTTTTTATTCCACCCCCAATTTCTGGAAACTTTTCCACCTCAAATGAACGCCAGGGAAAAAAATCTCTCTCTCTCGCACGCGCTGAACGGAAATCAGACTCCTCAGTTCGCACGTGCTAAAAAACGGAGTCACTCCGCACGCAATACTCTCTCACACACACTCTCTCTCTCTTTCTCTTCCCCCCTCTCTTTCAGTATCTCTCTGCCCCCCCTTTTTTAGTCTCTCTCTCTCTCTCTCTATCAGAGAAGAGCAGCGGCGTCCGCGTTACACTTTTTCAGGCATCCATGGCGCTGTGTAACGGCGATACCAAGGTCAGTATACCGGACCGGTCTGCGAACAAACCGGTGAAACGGGTTTCGTTAGAAACTAACTAACTAAGTAATAGAAAACCCCAATGAAACTCGCGCTCTCTGTGTGCCAGTGTTCCGTGTCGGTGAGCGGAACCGGGCTCGGCTCGTGACGCTTTAACCCCGTCCGGTTCTTGGCCTGGCTACGGCTAGAAAACTTCTTTAGCCCAGACCTCCAGGCTAAACCCTGCATTCCGTAACGATTTAAACAAATCCGGTACGCGTTTGTTTGTTTGTTTATTTATTTATTTTTAAACCCTGAAACATTTTATTATATGTACTCTTCAAGTCCAGTCTTCATTAAGCTAAGATAAGCTAGCTTCCGATACGGTACGGCTGCATCCTAAATCGACACGTAGTGCACTACAGAGCATGGTAAACGCGTCTTATTTCACCGCCTATGTAGGGTGCCTAGGTAGGGAGCACTCCGAGGATTGGGTTTGGATTCATCCGGACGTTAGTGCTAAACTGTAGTGCTAAGCTACCACACATGTTGAATCTAAACGCGTTGTTTGTTTGTTCGTTTGTTTGTTTGTTTGTAACACAATCCCGAAACGCATCGATGAAACAAAAACGCAAGCGTCCTGCCGAGCTCTAGGTGATTTATAACCGAAAATATAAAGCGTAAATAAGCTCGAGCCTGTTTTCAGCTAACATGCTAGCTAACTTGCACTGCGTGCACACTTCAGGACTGTACATGTTGCAACAGTGCATTGCAGTTTGAATTATTATTATTATTATTTTAATTTGCATACAACAATGCGTGTTCGTAGTAGGTGTAATGGGGTTTGCATGGCTGTTTGGACATTGGCTGAAGTGTGTGTGTGTGTGTGTGTGTGAGAGACGGAAGTGAAATGTGCCAAACACGTGGGAGCTGCAGGTCCTACTACACTGCTGGGAAAATAGTTGCTCATAACCTGTGCTGTTTGTTTGATTTGTTGATGTATAAATCTTAGGATATATATTCATGAAATGATTTCTGAAATGCATTAACCCATAGACATGCAATCTATAATGGATGACATGTCCCTACCTAATATCCAGCGACTACTGAAATCTCCCTAGCAATTTTGATCAAACTATATATATATATATATATATATATATATATATATATATATATATGTATATATGTATATATATGTATATACATACACGTGCACACACTTTGATCAAACTGTATAACTATATGACATGTCTTATGACATGTCTCACGGTTCAAAAGTTATTAACGTAAACGGGAGTGCAGCTTTGCACAGTTGGTGGCGCTAGAGGGATTGAGTAAGAGACTCCAAGTTTGCTGTATTAACACATCAGACCGTCCTCTATCTGTGTGCCAAGTTTCATAACTTTCCCACGAGCCGTTCTATGGGCTGCCATAGACTCGAGAGTAGAATAATAATTATAATAATAATCATAAGAAGAAGAATACTAACGAAATCAATAGTGGTCTTCGCTTCTTTGGGGCTTGACCCCTAATTACAGTGCTTTACCTAGTAATATAAAGCATGCCAGTGAGGCTTTAAACTACAATCATACAAATCCTCTTATTACGATTGAAGCAACGTCAAGTCCTATATATGATAAAAAGGGGTCCCAAATTTTTTTCCCGAAATATTGCATCCTTATCACAAACGCTACATGTCAAATAATCTACAGACACATATTCAGGAATAATACAATTCCACGTCTGCCGCGCTGGGCAGGAGATATATGCGCTCTATGAAGAATTTTAGTCTGGATTGCTCTGACATGGAGACTTTACGTTTCTCCAGGTCGTGTCCCGTCCGCCGTCAGAAATTGTAATATCTTAATAAGTTCTTTCTCCCAGATTGTTTTAAGATAATGTATAGATATATTCTTAATCGTAGAAAAAATATAACAAAAACGACTTCACGATGCGTCTGGCCCAGTCTCAAAAAGCTGTTCTTCCAGTTTTGATGAACGATTTAAGAAGGCTGTTTGGTATAACAGCTGCTAAGGGGTCCGTGTATAATAATTTGGCCGAATTAATGAAATTATCGCCCAACCCAAATTTTGACAACTTATTAAAGAAAAAAAGGTAAGGCCAACGACTCAATCGAACGCTTAGAAGATGAATAAAACCTGTTTAATAAGATGGAGTAATAAGCCTTTTAACCTAGTAGCAAGAATTTTAGACAGGATCTTAAAGTCAGTATCCAAAGGAGATATTGGCCTGTAGGAGGCGCAATCTTCAGGTGATTTCCCAATATTTGCTTCCCTAAGAGAGGATGGGAGGATCCCTTTTTTCCAGGGAATAATGAAACGTTTTTTGGAGCGGGTCAGGTAAGATTTCCCAAGCCATCCTGTCCTGGGGTTTTTCCCATCTGCAGTCCCTTAATGACCGACAATACTTCCTCCTTCAAGATAAGATTATTTTAAACGTTGTTCAACACTTTCTTTGGTAAAGAAAACTTCTGTTGATTTGTTGATCCTCCCAAAGTCTCAGATTTATATTAAGCTATTATTAATAATTGAAGTATTCCGGGAGGGATGCCCTAACTGGCCTTTTATTGACCGAATTGTTTGAGAGTCTGCCTTTTTCTTAATGAGGCGTGCTAGATATTACCCTGCCTCGTCATTATGTTCATAAAGCCTTTGCTTGTTTAGCAAATCTAATCCTCTTCTCGGCCTGTCCCGCAAACAAAGGACTTAAAGATGAGCGTGAAGCAGTAATTTCTTTCAGTCTATCTGAATATGGGTTCGGAGTGTATTCAGCTTCCTTTCTTTTAATTTTAGCCTCCCGACGTTACGCTCTGTTCTGCCGGTTTCCTGTTTTTATTAAATGTATAAGAGATTATCAAGCCTCTTGAAAAGGCGTTTATCGTCTCCCACAAAAGAGATTTATCACTTGTAGAAGGGTTATTAATAGTAAGAAATAGCTGAAATTCCGAGATAAAGTCCGACGTAAAATGCACTAACGTTGCAAATAAAAGGATTAAGTCGCCAACGCTTAGCTTGAACTTAAATGATCACGGGGCTTCAAGTGCAAAACAAACCCCCCCAAAAGACCAGGTACGTGGATGGTACATATTCATAATAGCGGTTTCTACCCCAAATATTACCCACTTCGCAATCACAAACCGACCACATCTGGCTGGAATTCGTGTCATCTGAAACGACAGTAACTTCTCGAACAAGATGTCCACACCTCAAACCCTTGATGGAAAAAGACGAGAAGAAAACATTACCAAACCCCAGCTGTTGTAGCTTAAGGCGTTCCTCATCATCGAGATGGATCTCTTGTAACAGAGCTATATCCACTTTCTCTTTTCTCTCTCTTTTTTTTTTAAGGAATGTGAGAATTGAATTCTTCTTCACAGGTGCATGAATCCCATTGACATTCCAGGAGCATATCTTAAGAGTACCTTCTGACGTCTTTGAAAATATCCCTTATAAAGCAACGCATCCCAAATACGCCTAGAGTAAACTGTGGTAATACTTTCTGGTAATAGAGGGACTCTATCAGCTGCATTCTGGACTAACTGGAGCTTGTTTATGCTCCTACCGGAACATCCAGACAGTAAGGCATTACAGTAATCTAGTCCAGAGGTGACGAAAGCATGAACTAATATTTCTGCATCATGTAGTGACGATATATTTCTTATCTTAGAAATATTCCTGAGATAAAAGAAGGCTCTCCTAGTAAGACTGGAGTCAATAATCACACTAAGGTCTTTTACTGCGGCACATGATGAAACAGAAAGACCATCCAGAGTAACTATGTGATCAGAAAGCTTACTTCTAGCTACACGTAGTCCTAGTACAAGTACTTCTGTCTTATCAGAATTAAGTAAAAGGAAGTTAGTTAGCATCCAACGACTAATGTCCTTTACACATTCCTCAACTTTATTAAGCTGCTGTCTGTCCTCTGGCTTCGCCGAAACATACAGCTGTGTATCATCAACATAACAGTGGAAGCTAATTCCATGTTTATGAATAATTTGACCTAGAGGTAGCATATATAAAGTAAAAAGCAGTGGGCCTAAAACAGAACCTTGTGGAACACCAAATTTAACCTCGCTACGTGTGGAGAAGTCGCCATTTACATTTACGAACTGATAACGATCGGTCAAATAAGACCTGAGCCAGGAGAGGACTGTTCCCTTAATGCCAACAACATTTTCTAATCTATCAAGGAGAATAGAATGATGTATAGTATGAAAAGCTGCACTAAGGTCAAGTAACACAAGCAGCGAGACACAACCCTGATCAGAGGCCAGTAGAAGGTCATTTACTACTTTAACCAGCGCTGTGCTATGATGAGGTCTAAATCCTGACTGATACATTTCATGAATGTTATTCCTATGTAGGTACGAGCATAGCTGCTGTGCTACAAGCATTTCTAAGATTTTGGAGATAAAGATTTGATATTGGCCTATAGCTGGACAGTTGACAGGGGTTGACCGTCTCCTATAACCAGAGCTCTTTCAGGTTTCTCATCGGGTGCTTCACCGAGGAGAGCAAACCTGTTGGACACATGAAGCGGACAGGAGTGGTGCTCACGTGGGCAGCCAATATGTATGCTGGACCCTACGTTCTACATCCTGGAGATACACGTATGAGATTGCAAAACGCTGGAATATTTCTTTAATGCATCCAGCACCTAAAGTGGACACATTTCCGACTCGCGTTTTGAAGACATTTTGCAGACACACGCTGTACGGTGCATATCTGGGGTCAGGCTCACGTAACAGTCCGATCCGTCCCTGATACGAGGCACGCGTCCGACATCTGACCTCCGTGTGCGTGCATGCGCGTCGGTCTGTAGTCACGCAGATTAGCTGCATTTGTATCATGAGGCTTAATGAATGTCAGGTCTTCTTGTTTAGTTTAACACGAGGTTATTCAGGGTTTATTTGTGCGTTATTTATTTATTTATGTGTGTATTTATTTTAAGCTGGATATCAGTGGCGAGCCTACAGACGGGTTGCAGGACTACGACGGGGCCGTGGTGATCCTGGACGCCGGGGCGCAGTATGGAAAAGTGATTGACAGGCGAGTGAGAGAGCTGTTAGTGCAGTCGGAGATCCTGCCGCTAGAGACGCCCGCCTTCGCCATCAGAGAGCAGGGCTTCAGGTGAGACGACAAAAAAAAACATCCTGTTTAACTGTTTAGTAAAATACAGAACGTTGTAAAAATTTGTAAAAATGAGTGGAAAATTCACCTCTACACAGGTTTTTTTTTTTATTAGTATCATTAATGTGCTAGTTCTAATACATTATTGTTTCTATAGAAACAGCTCACTCACAGGGACTTATCCAGCGGACGCTCCAGGTAAACGGATTAAAACGCGTGTCATCGAAGTTTTTTGCGAGGCGTTTATCTAGCTAGCATTTCTGGAAGGAGTCTCCAGTTTCAGCAGCCAGGAGGGGAAGAGTTTACACTTTGTGCTTACTCGGTAACGTGACAATTTATTTCCGTCAAGAGAGAGCGTGCAAAAAAAGAGAGAGGATGTTGAGAGAACAGGAAGTCACTCGTTTCTTGGACGTTCCACAATGTTAAATGTACAAATAAATTGATAAAAAGACGTGTATTTTTTTTTGTTGTTTTTTTTTTGCGCGCGCGGATTTACAGGGCGGTTCGATCTTGTCGAGCCGCTCATCGTGCCTCTGCGTCTAGCCCACACACGTTCTGGGCAGAGTGAATAGCACTTGATCAAAACAACAGTCCTGCTGAGACACGCAGTCATATAACAAATATATCCTCTATATGAATTATAAGTGTGTGAGTAAGCAAATGAATGCGTCTGTTTTTTTTTTTGTTTGTTTTTTTGTAGTCTGTCAAGCATGTTGTGACTAGACACAGCAAAACTCTTGTTCTGCAGGATTAATCCGGTTCAATCTCTTCGAATGAATTGAGATGCAGGAGCGCCGCTTGTTTGTTTATTACCCGAGTAAACAATGAAAGGCTATCGTGTACTCGCTGAGGCGGTGTAATTGGCGCTAGGTGTTCTAACAGGCTGTTAAATTGCTGATCTAATGAAGGTGTGTGAGAGCTGTGAAAACAGCAGCTCGGGACACACGTCGCGTGCCGTGAGGTTTTCTTCGGTGTAATTATGGTCTTTTTACCATCTGTGTTTTGGATGTTTACCCAGTTTTTCCTCCTCTAGCCACCTCTCCTGATTACGCCTGACCGATCGAACATGCTTCCGCAGGTCACGTGACAATCTCGGCTGTGATTGGCTGTGATACGACATCCGATCCGATGCCTCACGATCAGCCGAGAGCTCGAGGACGTGTTACTCTGATGACTTAAAGACGACTTGGGCCCCGTCGATCGAGCCGAATACGAACGGGTTTACCCGATCGTACGAGCGTTTTCACGCAAGAAATTTGCCGTCAGAATTACCTCCTCTTCTGCCTTCCAGGGTTTACCATGATCATTCATTTCGTGCCCGTAGCTCTCTGCGTGCTTTACCTTTTATGGAGTTTTGTGGGCGTCGCTACAGTCAAACGAGCGGTGTCGGGAGCTCGGCCTTTCTGAGGCGTTTGAAAGTAGTGCGGAAAGTTTTTAGCCTTCTTTCTCCCTTCACCTCTTTTCTCAGGGCCATCATTATATCTGGCGGTCCGAATTCGGTCTACGCGGAAGATGCACCGTGGTTCGACCCCGCCATATTCACCATCGGAAAACCCGTACTGGGGATCTGCTACGGCATGCAGGTGTGAGAGGGAGACGCGCTTGGAGGAAGCGGGGGAGGACGGGCACACCGGTGACATTTGTTTAACAACTTGTTTTCATTTGAACGTAGCGTTGAATCCGTGTGTGTTTTGATGTGTGGAATAGATGATGAATAAAGTGTTCGGAGGCACGGTACACAGGAAAAGCGTCCGAGAAGACGGCGTGTTCAGCATCGGAGTAGACAACTCCTGCTCCCTTTTCAGGTACCTGTTCACAATGATTCATACAATGCTGTATGTGCATGTGAGTTACATCTGAATTAAGTGTGTGTGTGTGTGTGTAGGGGTCTACAGAAGGAGGAGATGGTGCTCTTGACTCACGGAGACAGTGTGGATAAGGTAGCGGATGGGTTCAAAGTCGTTGCTCAGTCTGGAAACATTATTGCAGGTATGCGGAGGAAACGCAGTGCTGTAATTATAATATATAATCACGGTCACAGTACCCTCCATTAATATTGGCACCCTTTATCGGTAAATTTCTTCATCGTACACATTTTCCGTATGCGATTTTCTGACGCACGTATACGACGACACTCGGGGGGGGGGGGGTGTTTTCGCCCTCTCATGATTTAGTTGCTTCGCGGCTTTCCCGATCGATCGCCGCCCGACGACCGCCGTATCATCCTTTTACGCCCTCGTTTACCGCGGATAACAAGACTGAAAATCTTCACGGATTTGAACCACATTCCGTCACGTTTTCCATCCCAGGTATCGCCAACGAGCAGAAGAAGCTCTACGGGACGCAGTTTCACCCGGAAGTAGATCTGACGGAGCGGGGCATGGACATGCTGCGGAACTTCCTGTTTGAGATCGCCGGCTGCACCAGCAACTTCACCGTGCAGAACCGGCAGATGGGCTGCATACGCGAGATCCGGGAGAAAGTGGACAAGTCCAAAGTGCTGGTGAGGGGGAGAAGTGCAGTATGTGGGCATGTACACTCCTGATAGCTGGAGACGAGGGTTCGGTGGAACAACCGAAATGTCATTTTTTATATATATATATATATATATATATATATATATATATATATATATATATATATATATTTATATATATATATATATATATATATATATATATATATATATATGTATGTGCTGTTTATTTTTTTCATGATTGCACCCAAAAAAAAAAAATCTTAAGAATTATTTAACATGTTTTTCACCTTCTTAGTTATATTTATTTATTTATTTATTTTTTACTTAGACACTCACAAACACCTAATTCACTAAACTAGGTGCGTAATATTAGGTTTGGAGCCAAATTCTGCAGTAGCGTACTTAAAGAAAAGTGTGTGTGCGCATGTGTGTGTGATCTGCAAGGGCCATATTGTTTCTAATGGTCTTCATTTAAATGCATGTGGTTTCCTGCTCGCATATGGAAATTATTTACAGGCTAATTTTTCTATTTCCTCTTATTTCCGAATATTCCATGGACTCGAGGCAGAGCTCAGCTGTGTGTGTGTGTTTGGGGGGTGGGGGGGTGGGGGGCAAGTAATTAAAACCACCTATTAATCTGGTCTTTTCTGAAGCTAGGTGATTGCCTCTTTTAAGCCTCCATAAATTGGGCCTGTCCTCTAGTGAATACGCAGAGGTCTTTATTGGATCCAGATCCTTTTTTTCCCTCCCTGATTCCCTGAAGCTGTGCCTTGTGAGCTATTTAACGTGTTTATGTGGGTCGTTACTCAGGTTAACGGCGTACCCACAGTCTACGTGGCCTGCGACTAACGCGGCGGGTTACAGCGTTCAGCCGTTTTTGTCTCGCGCTGAGAAATGTACCGACTCGGGCATGTGTGAGCGAGGAACGTGTGTTTTAGAGTTTTGTTAAGTAAAGAATAGAGATGATCTGTAGGGAATATGATTGTTTGATGAATGTTTGATTCAGCTTGTGCAACAGCAATACGTCCCCTTTGTCTTGCCGGATCACGCGTTTTCTTTCATTTTGTTTATTGTTAGTCTTGGATTACGTGGAACGTTTGCTGTGTACGTCCCTGTGAATGAGCTGTGACTAGAGAAACCCAATCAGTAGCTATTGACCAATCAGAATTGAGAATTCAATCGTAATCAGTAATATGGAAGTAAACCGGTGATGTAAAATGGCATGACGAAGTGTGTGTGTGTGTGTGTGTGTGTGTGTAGGTGTTGTTAAGCGGCGGCGTCGATTCCACAGTGTGTACAGCCCTGCTGAATAAAGCTCTAAACCAGGACCAAGTGATCGCCGTCCACATCGACAACGGCTTCATGAGGAAGAGGGAGAGCCTGAGCGTGGAGGAGGCACTCACCAAACTCGGCATTAAACTCAAAGGTACCCTAAATTATTTACTGTTAATCTGTTGTTATTATTATTATTATTATTATAGGTAATTATTGTAATATTGTATTGGTAATTATTCTGTTATAGAAGTGTAATAACTAGTCGTCATGGTTTCTGTGCAGTTGTGAACGCAGCGCACACGTTCTACAACGGCACCACGACGCTGCCCATCTCCGAGGAGGATCGCACACCCAGGAAACGCATCAGCAAGACCCTCAACATGACCACCAACCCCGAGGAGAAGAGAAAGATCATCGGCGACACCTTTGTCAAGGTGTGTGAAAGTCAGGTCATTGTGTTTTTGTATTTTAGTGTCGTAGTAGTCTAGTGCTATTTACAATATTATACTAATTAATATTAAGTATCATACGTAGGCAATAAAACATGACCGACATGAAGCTGAGGTACTGATTATTTTCCTATAAATAAAATCCCTTTTATAAGTGTGTTGCTATAGAAACAGTAAAGTATTCGAACGAGCGCGTTGGATATAAACCTGTGATTTGCGGCTGATAGAGCTGCTGGTATAGAAATTTAATCAACACCTTCAGGTGACCAATCAGGAGTTCACTAGCGCTTTGGTGTAAATGATACAACAATAATGTGACATTTATGGAGGAAAATTGACATTCTAGATCTAAATGTAAACGCCGATGCTCTTTAGTTGAGCAAAACTAAAGGCTGCGACTCGAAATCAGCTCGTCAACCTTTTCTGATATTAATTCCATGAAAAAAAAAAATATATATATATATATATATATATATATATAATCTTTTTAATGCCATTGTGCGTCTTCCTAGATTAGACAGAATTCACCTTCTGTATTCTCGTCCCTGTTTGGTGTCCAGGTGGCGAACGAGGTGATCGGCGAGATGAACCTGAAGCCGGAGGACGTGTATCTGGCGCAGGGCACGCTCAGACCCGACCTGATCGAGAGCGCGTCTCACTTGGCCAGCGGCAAGGCTGACGTCATCAAAACTCACCACAACGACACCGAGCTCATCCGCAAGCTCCGAGACGAGGTACGGCGTGACGTTAAGCCCCCTCGGGTTCTGTTTTATGTTTTACGACATAAGTTGCATTTGTTCCCAGCTTATTCCCAACGATATATATATATTTATATATTCTATATTAACGTGATTCATGTGTTTGTTAGCAAAGAACAAGAGCAGGCATTAATGCACTGTTAGCAAACATGTTCAAGACGGCTCCTCTCTGTATCTTTTCTGTCTCCGTGGTCCGGCCACCAGGGGAAGGTAATCGAGCCACTGAAAGATTTCCACAAAGACGAGGTGCGAGCGCTGGGCCGAGAGCTCGGGCTCCCAGAGGAGATCGTCTCCCGACACCCTTTCCCCGGTGAGTTCCAGCTGGAGAAACCTCTACAGCTCCTTTCAATATCTTTCTGTACTCTCGATGATGGGAGTAGATCGATGTCCAGCTTTAGAACCTGGTAAATATTGATGGTGCACTTTTTTTTTTTGCGGTTATCCTCCAGGTCCCGGTTTGGCCATCAGAGTGATCTGCGCTGATGAACCGTACGTTTGCAAAGACTTTGCCGAAACCAACAACATCCTAAAAATCATCACAGACTTCTCCGCCAGCGTTAAGAAGGTAACAGGAGTTTTTTTTTGTTGTTGTTGTTTTTTTTTGCTTAAACTTATTTACAGAAGTGGAACCTTGTCGTTGTATTGCTGCACATTATGATCACAATATTTAATCTAAGGATTAAAACACTTCGGGACATGCAGGTTAGTTCAGCTGGAAACAACCGTTCCTTCACCAGCCTCTCTTTTTGTCTCTTGAGGAAGTTGGTAAGAGGGGAGAAATTAAAATAAAAAAAAAAACCCCACAGCTTGTCCTCTTAATATCCAGCCTCAATATGCTGCGTTTTTCCTAATGACAATTACGCTAATTAGGATGCACGCCTAACTGACTTCATTACCGTATTATGTTAATAACGTAAGCCGTTTGTTCCGGCGCAGCCGCACACACTGCTGCAGAGAGTGAAGTCGTGCATATCGGACGAGGAAGAGGAGAAGCTGATGCAAATCACCAGCCTTCATTCACTAAATGCCTTCCTGCTGCCAATTAAAACCGTCGGCGTCCAGGTGAGTCCTCTACCAGCTTTGGAGGTTCAAGTAAAAACAGTGAACTGAACAAAAAATATGCTTTGTGGTGCTGTTATCAACTCGGTGGAATAATAATAATAATAATCATCATCATAGTAATATAACTACTATTAACATACTTCTGTTAGTAGTAATAGTAGTAGTATAGTATTATTGCTACTAATTTTATTACTATTCTAATGTTACTATACTAGTATTACTATACTATTACTATACTATTCTTACTATACTGTTACTATACTACTGCTACTATACTACTATTACTATGTTACTGTTACTATACTACTGCTACTATATTACTGTTACTACTACTACTGTTATTATACTACTGTTATACTAGTATTATTATACTACTGTTACTATGCTATTGCTATTACTATGGTACTAGTATTACTATACTACTGTTACTATACTAGTATTACTATACTACTGTTACTATACTATTGCTATTACTATGGTACTAGTATTACTATACTACTGCTACTACTGTACTACTACTATACTTCTACTGTTACTATTATTATACTATACTACTGCTACTATACTTCTACTGTTACTATAATACTATACTACTGCTACTACTATTACTATCCTGCTACTATACTTCTACTGTTACTATTATACTATACTACTGCTACTACTACACTTCTACTGTTACTATTATTATACTATACTACTACTATACTTCTACTGTTACTATTATACTATACTACTGCTACTACTATTACTATACTACTGTTACTACACTACTACTATACTTCTACTGTTACTATTATACTATACTACTGCTACTACTATTACTATACTACTGTTACTATACTACTACTACACTTCTACTGTTACTATACTACTACTATACTTCTACTGTTACGATTATACTATACTACTGCTACTACTATTACTGCTACTACTGTTACTACACTACTACTATACTTCTACTGTTACTATTATACTATACTACTGCTACTACTATTACTATACTACTGTTACTACACTACTACTATACTTCTACTGTTACTATTATACTATACTACTGCTACTACTATTACTATACTACTGTTACTACACTACTACTATACTTCTACTGTTACTATTATTATACTATACTACTGCTACTACTATTACTGCTACTACTGTTACTACACTACTACTATACTTCTACTGTTACTATTATACTATACTACTGCTACTACTATTACTATACTACTGTTACTACACTACTACTATACTTCTACTGTTACTATTATACTATACTACTGCTACTACTATTACTATACTACTGTTACTACACTACTACTATACTTCTACTGTTACTATTATTATACTATACTACTGCTACTACTATTACTATACTACTGTTACTACACTACTACTATACTTCTACTGTTACTATGCTACTAATATTACATGAAAGACCCAAGACCTATAAATAGGCTACAGTATGTGTTGTATAGAGATGACTTTTCTGATGTGTCCATCGTCCTGGCATGTGTTAGGTGGTTAGGCTTGGTGTTTTTTTCCCCTGTAATTTGCTGGTCTCTGTTTCATCGTGCTCCAGCGTCACGGTCTGTCGTGTGGCTCGCTGAGTAGCTCCGTCCATTTCCAGACGTTTGTGTGTTTTTATCCAGTCGCCCCAGAGACTGCGGTTAAACCCAGACGTCGTGACGCGTTGTTCGGAGTCTATTTTAGTCTCTCTCCGTCTGCATTTTTGTCTTCTCTCCTTCCTCCAGGAGGATTGTGTGAGGGTGTGCACAGGGTCCGTGTAATTACGGATTATGTTATAAGCATTAAATCGACTTCACGCGGCCTCGCGTTCGCACGGTCGCAGGTGTTCTATTCCTAATCTTCCTGGCCGAGAAAGCTCTTTCACCTTTTTTCGAGTGTGTGAATGATGAGTAGACACGTGAAACCTTTTTCAGCTCGAAACCGGGACACGGCCGATATGCCAGGAGTAGTTTAATGCTTTTGATCTTGACATTTAACTCGAACCGAGCGAGCGAGATGAAGCAGCCGACAGTATCGAGCTGACTAAGCGCTGCGCCTCAAACGGTGTTTACTTCTGCATGCCAGCTCGAAAGGCCAACAGAAGCTCCATTTATTCGGGTATGCGCCAAAATAAGTCACTTCATACGGTTCCAGCTCGGAAAACAGCTCTGCGTAAAGCCAGACTTGTGCAGCAAGCAAGCAGCCAGTGGAAGAGCGTTTCCTCTGCTGTGGTGGTGATGACACCCGAGTGGGTGGTCCAGTGAGTTGAGTGAAACGTCAGCATTGTTGGTTTGTTTCTCCTCGTAGTCGGTGATATTAATTGACATGTTTGTCTGTAAGAAATCCCACAGATGAGTTAATTAACCGCGGGCTGGTGTGATGACGTAGAGTTACTCTTACCACCCTGGAGTTGATTATTTTTCTTTAACAGCCCTCCCTGTTATAAGTGTAGCAGCTTGCTAACAATGACTTTTTTATGTCTTTAAACGTTGTGTGTGTGTGTGGACTTTTCATATTCTTTGTTGACGAATAA
This sequence comes from Ictalurus punctatus, assembly GCF_001660625.3. Taxonomy (NCBI): domain Eukaryota; kingdom Metazoa; phylum Chordata; class Actinopteri; order Siluriformes; family Ictaluridae; genus Ictalurus; species Ictalurus punctatus. Next base: position 32,891,751 of record NC_071284.1, read on the forward strand.
ACTCCGGATTTTAGCCTCCCTAGATTGACCCTCGCGCTTTATTCCAACTTGAACGCTGGACGAGATCTCCTCCTCCTCCTCCTCCTCCTCCTCCTCCTCCTCTTCCACACTTCCTGTCCCAGCACCACAGACTGCTAAATTTATTCTTACTCATACGGGAGGGAGAAAATCTTTAGGCAGCTGAAAGTGAATCACTGTCATCCAGTTTGTTTTGTTTTGTTTTTCCTTCCTGTGTGTGTGTGTGTGTGTGTGTGTGTGTGTGTGTGTTTTCCTGTGTGATGAGTACGTCGAGTGCAAACCAGAATAGTTCAGAGTTTAACAGAAGCTGGTACGGTTTTGTAAAGTAATGTAGGTGTAAAAAGTCATTTCCGTCCATCATATTAATTCAAGAACACAGTCAGTCACCGAACCGGTGTTAGCCGTATGTAGCGACCGTAAGTAATTTAATTATTTTTTTAATTTGTTCTTAAAATGTGCATGAACGCACCCTAATGTCTATCCAAATCTTCTGCTCGTCTCATTTAAAAAAAAAAAAAAAAAAAACACATCTTACTTCAGTCCATTATCTCATTTTTAATTTATTAGTGTTGTTATAAATACGGTGAGATTTAATACAGTGAGGAACGCTGGGGGAAAAATCTGCTTCATCGGAGCATTTTAGTCACGTGTATTCCTACTTTTCAGAGAATTTCTGGTCACGTGTGCTGTACGTCCAGAGTACAGGAGAAGGACGTGAATGGGGAAAACTTCAACAAAAAAAGACAAGATTTAAGATGATCTGTCCAGTCAGTGTACAGTATTTATGCACGTGAACGTACTATAGCTAATAAATCACGCCGCTCCTAATGCGTCGTGATTGATATTCCGTCCGTGTTTTACGTTGCCTACGTTAGCTGGAAGTATTTGCTCCCCGTTGATGTCCGCTGTGTCGTACAGGGTGACTCGCGGTCGTACAGCTACGTATGTGGGGTGACCAGTAAAGAAGCTCCTCACTGGGAATCGCTCATGTTCCTGGCCAGACTCATCCCTCGCATCTGTCACACCATCAACAGGTAATCTCACTTTCAGCACACGCATCTGGAAAAAAAAACCTCCAAATTCCCAACTCCGTCGAATTCTGTTGTGTTTTTTTTTCTTTTCTTCTTCTTTCAAACTGAATACGCGCGCGGTTGTTCATAGCAACACTTTTTATTTATTCAGCGCTGTATCCTTTAGTGAGCGTGTGGTGTTCGTCTACGACTTGTACTCGTCTTTCTCTTCTTCAGAGTCGTGTATGTTTTCGGGTCGCACGTGAAGGAACCTCCCACAGACATCACTCCCACTTTCCTGACCACGGGCGTACTGAGCACGCTCAGACAGGCCGACTTCGTGGCCCACTCCATCCTCAGGGAGTCGGGTAAGAGACGCTATAATCTCCGAGCGTACTGAGACTTTATATTGTTCTATATAATTGTAAAACTAGTGTGTGTTTTTATGTCACAGTTGTGAAGGCATCGTACCTGTTTATAACATTTAAATCTTTAATAATGGCTGAAAATGTTTGTTTATTTAATTATTTATTTATTTATTTATGTATTTTCTTCTGCTCCACCACTATGTAAGGAATAAAATACTTGAGAGTGTACTATTGGGGGAAAATAATAACTACACGACGATGAATCCCTAAAACATGGAACGCATTAAAAGATCACATCTTGGTTAACCGCGTGTGACCGTAACGTCGGTGTGTGTCTGATGTTACAGGCTACTCGGGTAAGATCAGTCAGATGCCCGTCATCCTCGTGCCGCTGCATTTCGACCGTGACCCGCTGCAGAAGCAGCCGTCCTGCAGGCGCTCCGTCGTCGTCAGAACCTTCATCACCAGCGACTTCATGACGGGCATCGCCGCCACGCCGGATAATCACATCCCCGAGGAGGCGAGTGTTTCGTCCTCTCGTTTCACGTTATTGATTTTTATTCGGTTCTCGTTTCTGGTCAGTGGTTCTTATCTGTCAAGCAGGGAGATATTCTAGAACACGGTCACCTGTTTCGCAATAGCTCATCTCGTCCTATTGGATGATGTCACGCTCGCATCAGATTGCGGGTCGCAATCAGTCCAACTCGCACGGTGAACTTTTTTTTTTTTTCCCCGCTGTAAATCAATGACAGTGGGTATGTTTTTAACGGACACTAAAATAACTCGCCGTTATTTAGACACAAGCTCCTCACCCTCAGGGAACAGAACAGAACAGAACGTTCCCTACAACAGCAGCCAGTTCTGGGATTAGCACACACCCCCAGCCTAAGTTGTTGTTGTTGTTGTAGATATCTGTATTACTACAGATCTCATGCGCTCCCGTTTCATGATCCAGAATTTGATGGTTAGTTAGATAAATAGACAATTAAGACAATCACAAGAACCGGATCGATCAAGTCAAAAGAACATCGTTTAATAGTTGAAGGTGCAGTAGTGTCAACTTACTATTTTTTTTCTTACAAATAATGTGGGAAAACTATTTAGAAAACGATACCGACATCGAATAATCGTTTATAGAGCCTACAGCGCTACAACTCTAGCTGCTTTTGAGCAAGATGCGCTTGAAAGTGATGTCATGGCAGCCCTCGCTAACGCGAACTCTAGTTCGCACCGCGATTCTAAGTCGAAGCACCACAGGTTCTGCGGGAGGAGCTTCGTCCACGCGCTCGAGGAGCAGCGCTCTGAATCTTATTTAACTGTTAAGCGAGCTCATCTTGCAAAATTCTGACTTCTTACCTAATGCGCCTTTTAAATGTGTCTTCTAGTTACGAACCGATCATTTGCAAGGGTATTTTACTATAAACCTGCAGGAAATTCGTTAAAATAATGTCAGAATGGGAATTATAAAGACTCGTACTTTATATATACACGCACAAATTATTGCCTGTGTACAGCAAGCCTGTAGTTCACTCTCCTCCTGTTGCCCTGCAGGTGGTGCTGAAGATGGTGAGCGAAATTAAGAAGATCCCGGGCATCTCCAGAGTGATGTACGACCTCACATCCAAACCTCCGGGAACCACAGAGTGGGAGTAGAGAAGAGCGATGGACTCTCTGGGCTCTCCTCCTCCTCCATCTCTCTCTCTCTCTCTCTCTCTCTCTTTCTCTCTTTTTCTGGACTTCCTCCTCCCCTTCCTATTCCTTCATCCTTCCATGGCCATGTTTCCAAACTCACCAACAAGCTCTCCACCCTCAGAGAACATGACATTCCCTACAACAGCAGCCAGTACTGTGATTAACACACACACACACACACACACACACACGCGCACGAAGCCGCTTCTTCGACACAGCCTCATTTTCTGGGGCTTGTTATTATTATTATTATTATTATTATTATTATTACTATTATTAAGCTGGTTATTTGTTTATTATTTCAGCGATTAGTCGTCTGTGTCAGCGATATATTCGGCGGTCAAGGCTTTGAGGCTTACAGAAATAAACTAGGGATGCGTCGAACAAAATTCATAAGGAAAAAAGAGTTAACTTTAGTGTTAAGTAATCCGGGCGTCACGGAACGTTTTATTTAGCCGTGTATATGTCTGTCGATGTCACGTTCTGCCGCCAATGAACTCCTCTCGCCGGGTTTCACGTGTAAGACGTGATGCCGTTTAAACGGTGCGTTTAATAGAGAGCGCTCACTATTAAAGACACTGTTTAAACATTATTAATATGTTTGCGCAGGTTACTTGTATCGTAGGACGATGCCGATGCTAGTATCGGTATTGATGCATCCCTGGAAATCACACACACATATACACACTCACTCACTCTCTCTCTCTCTCTCTCTCTCTCTCTCTCTCTCTCTCTAGTATGAGTTTCTCATCACTACTATTTTCTGCTTTCATTCTCCACATCAGCTTTATTCACCTCATGTCCTTCTGCATTACTAACTCACGTGACCAATTATCTTGATTTGCCAAATAGAGCTGGTTGACATTAAGGGCACTTAAAGAACTGCCACTGATGACTTTTCTTTTTTATTTTTTTTATTTTATTTTATTATTATTATTTTGAGATCTGCGAAACGTGCTGTGAAGGAGCTTCTCCCGGTGTGGTCGAGCTTCCTAGACTTTGTGCCTGGTTCTTTTGTCCTTTTCTCGTTTTCTCGTCTTGTTTTTTTTTTTTGTTTGTTTGTTTTTCTCCTTCAGGGATGTGAAGAACAGAACTAACACATGCTGCATATTTTTCTTTTGCGTCGACCTTGAGAAAGTATATTTGTGTCTGCTTCTGTGCGAGTGTGTGAGAAGGGGAGCATCATTTGCACATTTAACCATATTTTG